>NC_080540.1:185544132-185567460 GCF_028640845.1 Ahaetulla prasina
TAAAGGTTTAAAAAAACTAGAGGCGAGTGTGGGAAGAACTTTAAAATCTAGAAAGTGTTAAGAGTATTGTCTAAAAGTTTGTAATACAATTAACAGGGTGGAACAATATATGGACAGGAACAGTTTGAAAAGAAAACTTCTCAAGAGGTAACAGTTACAGAGTTCAACAGGAAAAGAACTGTCAGGACCAGGGGTCTCCAGCCTTGGCAACTTTAAGACTTGTGGACTTCAACTCCCAGAGTTCCTCAGACAGCTTTGCTTTGTCCACAAGTCTTAAAGTTGCCAAGGTTGGAGACCCCTGGTCAGGACTATAGTATCATCAGTTTTTAATATCATCTTGATACCTTCTTAAGCAATAAAGAACAGTTTTTGGTTATTTTCAAGAATATGTCACTAGATGCAAGTTTAGATGATAGTCTAGGTCATGAAAGTTAAGCCATCCATAGTCAGGTTTGCTTAGCCTTCCTTGTGAGAACCAGCCATAAAATGATAGAGGCCCATATAAATGTCAGTCCTGAGAGCTTTTTTGAGGATACATCCTGGTTTTGGGGGTGGATTTGGTGGCGACCAGTCAGGAAAAGCAGATGAAGGTGATTTGACTCAAGGAAGTTGTTCGGAAGGAAAAATGCTTACATTTCAGCAGTATTCCCTAGAAAGAGTTGTTGGGGGATCAAGAGAAGCTAGAAATTAGTGTTTCAAATAATCAGAAAGGTCTTGGGAGAAAGACAAACATTTATTTGAACTTCTGGTGAGTTGTGCCTGGCTTGCCAAACTATACACAAAAAAGTAATCTATTTTGTTTGGATTTGGAAAGAAAGCAAAGAAAACAAGGAGCAGGGAAACTATATAGTCTGTGATTAATTCCATCTGATGCTAATTGGGCCTAGCCTAGTCTGATAGCTTTACTTCAGTGTGATGGCAGCAGGAGTTCATTCCTTCCCTTGTAGCCCTTTCCCACAGTGTTTCAATCCAGCTCCTTTATTTCCGTTGGCTTTTCTCCCAGGTTCCAGTCCTTGCTCCGTTTGTCTTTCAGATTGCACTACTGGTGTTATTTTTTTCAGACACTCCCCTTCCCAGATGGCTCTGACTAAACCGTTGTCAGTTTTAGTTTAAGTCATTCTAAAGTGTTATTCGGGAAATCCCATTTCCAAACATTCTGTATGTGCTTGAATCCTTCTTTGGAAGGATTGCTAAACTTGGAAAAGTTTTGAGGGAGTACTTTCACAAGTCATTAAAATAAATTGATGTATTAACAGGGCAGCAATACGTGTTGGTGAGTTTCTTAATTGGCCACACTCAGGTATCAGTATGGGATAGTCGTTAAGTGTTTGATTAGAATGGGGAGACCCAGTTCATCCTCAGCCACAGAAACTGGGTGATTTGGGGTGAGTCATGCTCTCGGCCCAACCTACCTCCTAAGGGAGGAGAAGGATGCCTCCATTAGTGTACAGTACATTATGTACATTACACTGAGCTTCTGTACAAAAGGTGGGGTGTAAAACTGATTAATATAGTTTCAAAGGGTTACATTGTACACACTGGCAAGTTTCCATCTCATCAAAGAATCTTGTCTGCTTCATTCAGGAGTGAGCAGCTTTCCCAAAATTCAGGACAGAACTTGCTCTCCTTCACCAGTTTGGTTGTAAAATATAATGAGATGGGAAAGAAGGGGAGATCACAGGAAGAGGTGAAGTAATCATTTTTACTTATCATTGACCTGTGGTTGTTTTCAGGTATGAGAATGGCTGTAGACAATTGGCTCCAAACAACTGGTTTTCAGCAATGTAATTTTGACCATTTTGGTGCATTCATAGGGGCTAAGAATAGAAATAGGAGTAGTTGGGCTCCCAATGTTCTCTCTCTACACTTTCCAACCTTATTTTGGTGGAAGGAGATCATGTTTTTTACAAAAATGGCATTTGGCGGTTGAATATTAATATAATCTCTTTATTCTGGGTACTCGGATGCATTTAGAAGGCATGTTGAGGTGATAACACTCAAGATTTTTTTCATACTTACACTGTCTTTATACAGCATAATTATAATTGTTTGGGAAGTGGAGTGGTTTTTAAAAACTGGAAAGGAGCATTGCCTACAAATATTCATAAGCTGTAATGAACCATCTAAAGTGCCTTAGTATAGTAATATAATCTTTCACCAAGAAGCCCATGTAGACTAGTATATGTGTTTTGAAGAACCAGAGAATCTAGGTATAGCCAAGCAGTCTATAGCAGAAGTACTAAGCCAGCACATCATCCCTGGATGCTTTCTCTTTGCCCTGCCTTCTTTCCAGTCACTTTGGAGTTCTGTTCCAGCACCCTTGGAAGGTGAAAGTATTCCAGAGATGGAAACCACTATAACCTTTATAGTGAAAACAGTCATTATAGATATAGAGAGAAGAAAAATTGTTTCATTACTCCTAATGTATACCTTCTACTTTATTGGATGCCCAGATGAATTTGCTCATCAGACAGACTAGCTGGTATGTTGGGAATTGTTCTCTAAAAATATAAGGACATGATGGGAAGGGACTTGGAAAATCAATCACCTGCTTTTTTTTTTATAATAAGCAGCTTATACTATAATTGAAGAGACTGCTGAGGGCTGTAGCAAATGCCTGTGGTTATCATAGTATTGGTAAAAAAGGATCCCAGCGGGTAATGCCATGACACAAATTACACAGCTATGATAACTACTACTATGATAGGTAGGATTTTCCAGGGCCCAGAGTTTTTTCTAGTTTTTGGAAATATTGAGTATTTTAAACTATGTTTAAAAACTATGTTTAAACTATATTTAAAACTTTGATTTTATACGTCATTTTCACTTCAGAAACTTGCAAAAGAAGGCAGGCAACGGAAGAGAATTCAGGGATCACATGGTTAGTACTTCTGCTATAGACTGCTTGGCTACTACTGAGACAAACGTGACTAGATTATCACTCAATGGTACCTAGGAACTAGTTCAGGGGTCTCCAACCTTGGCAACTTTAAGACTTGTGGACTTCAACTCTCAGAATTCCACAGCCAACTTTACTAGCTGTGGAATTTTGGGAATTGAAGTCCACAAGTCTTAAAGTTGCCAAGGTTGGAGATCCCTGAACAAGGAGGAACAGTAATTCAGAATTAAAACTTCGTTTACTCTCAAACACTATACGATCTCTTGCAGTCCTCTCAGAAGAGAGGAGGTTTTTCCTTGTTTCTGATTCTCATATTTCACTGATAAAATTGCCTCCTTATATTTTCTGCATCCCTGATTCTGTTCAGATAAATCCTCCAAGAGAGGCTGAATTATTCCAGCCAATCACTGAGGCCTATCATGGGCGAGCTAAAAGTTCACTGGTGTGTTATATCTTTGGGCTCTTTATCCAGCAGCTCTAATTATAGAAACATGAGTTGCAACGCATGGAAAGATTTTGCCATGAGGCTATGAAAATCCATTTTTAATCACAGTAGGCATTACCGGAATAGGTGGGCCATTTTCTTAGTTGAAATAAAGCAGTTCTTTGTATCCTAGACACCAATTCTTTTTTCTAAGCCAGCGAGCCATAAATTGCCTCCAGCTCTGAAACCAAAGCAGCTTGGAGCTGTTGAATGAAAAGGAACATATCTATTAATTGTTTTCTCGCGGGAATAAAATGTTATCGCTCCTGGTGGAACGGAGGAAGCAAAGCTCTTCCTGTTTGGCAAAAATAGATGGCTTTTGGCTCAAAATCAAAGATGACTGCACTTGGAAAGGCTTAAATAAGTTGTCTTCGTTTAAAGATAAATCTGAAATATCATTTGGTAGTTTATGAGTGAATATAACATACATATAACATACAGAAACTACCTAAAAGTGATTCTTCAGAATTCACCCAGCTACCCTCAACTGGTGGCAACATCCAGCTAATTCTGGCTGATGTTGAAAACTAAAACAAGGGACAAACTTCGGATTTGGATGGGAAATCACCAGGAAATCCCAGGACGTATTTCCAAGAAACACATAATTGAATTTGATCCCCAGGGAATCTTATCTTCAGGCAAGACCAGTATCAAGCAAATATTATCTCCCCCCCCCCCCCCCGTACTATTTTAATGATAGTAGCAAAATATTTTCTATACACTGTAGTTAGCACATATCACTAAGGAGCACATTGGTCACCAATCTGGGAAACAGTTGTGTTTTCAGAATCTGTTTAAGAAAAAGGGCAGCCTGGAGTGCTTTACCGTTTAATATTTTTCTTTTCCTCCCCTGGCTTTGTTTTAAGAGATCAGTGGGTTATTATGGCATCAGCAGATAAGCTCTCTTCCTACTACTCTATTTCCTTGTTTTTTAATAAGAAAAAGGGTGTTGATTCATTCTACCCTGGTTCTTTCTTGATAATGCAACAATTGCTCTTTTCATGGCAGCCACTCAGACTGGTCTTTATCTCTGTCCAGGTCTGCTTTTTATCTCAGTTCAGCACATGTCATGGAGTAGGAGGGGGTCTGAATGGAGCACTTGTTCCTTTCAATTCCAATCGGAATAGAACAAATACTAAGCGATAAAGGAGGAAGAAATTTAGCCTGGTTTAATGGCCTTGTAGAGAGAAGAGTGATGCTTTTGCTCAAAGTAATTCATAACAATCCTGAATTTAAATTTAAATCTAAACCAACTCCATGTATTTTGAGTTACTCACCAGGCAGAGGGTTTGTTTTATGTTTGTATTACTTAAAACAAAATAAATAGGATTGAGAAAGAACTTTAAAAGTACTTGGTTTTGTATATAAGCAATAATAATGACTTCGGATAGAAAAGGATGAGACACAATGGAAAATGTAGTCTTACACCTGACCTTTGACTGCATTTTGCACCTCCAGATAAATGGATTTATTTTAATTTTTAGAAAAACAGGACAGTTATAATATATATGTGTGTAGTCATGATTGAACTGTAAATGTTTATTTCTATACAGATTGATTTGTTAATTTCATACAAATTGTGTAAAAATAATTGTGAAATGTAAATTTCTGTAAAGTTGAGATTCTGATTCCCCCCCCCTTTTTTGTTCCTGCCTAAAAGGCTCAGAGGCCCAGAATCCTGAACAATATTGAAAATCAGCTGGATGAACTGGGAGCTGCAATAACGCAAATGAAGAGGATGGTGGACCTCATCAAAGTATTTCACCACATTTATTGTATCCCCAGTAAAAAGCAAAATGTTGAACCCTCCCCTAACACCTTTCCTTTCCACAAACCTTCCTCCCTTTATTGTCTGTTGTCAAGAGGTAACAAAAATAGCCCATCCTTCCTCTCAATACAGTCTCAACAGTATCAATACAGTATCTGGAAAAACTGAAGAATGCTATCTTCAAGAAGTGTCCACTTAGGGAATATAGGGCTGTTCTATAATTCTCTGAATTAACTAGCATATAAATAAAGAACAAATGTACTGCTCCCCCTTATGCGTGTTCCTGAGAACTAAATTACAAACACAACAAAATCACATGAGGCTTCTTTCCTTGAATAGCAGATATGACAGTGTCTAATGTTTGATCCCCTGGAGTTGGGACCCCATATCCGTAGAAAAGTAGTATTATAGGGCGAAGATAAAGTTAATGGATAATTTTCATGATAGGAAAAAAGCTTCCTTATTCTATGAAATGTAGTAAGGATTGGATGCTGTTCCTTAGAAATTGCAAAACTCTACAACTTTGCAAAAATTCCCTCAATTTGGAAATGGAATGTTCCTGATAATTCCAGAACATTCCACTCTCAAATTGCTATTTTTTGCGGTATTTCTAGAACAGCCATGGTGGTGGTGATGTTTTTTAACTTCTTCCAGTTTCTTAGCCATAGTTAAGAGATGGGGCGTATTCTCATATCCCTCTCTTCTTTTTTCAACATTTACATTCCACTTTAATGCTAGTTTTAAGTTTTCCACCGCAATATGATTAGACTGCAAAGAGAACAGCACAGTAAATTGAATTAGGAAAAATTATTAAAATGAGGGATGGAAAAGAAGCTTGTGAATCTGAAGGACAAGGAAAGAAATGAAACACACAAAGACCTTAGCTGTACTCAATTTGGTAAGGGATAGAGCCCTAAATGCATTTTTGGAAAACTTTTTAAGAAGCAGCTTTTATAAATTTTCAGGGAGAAACAGCTTATGTTTTTCTTTTCCAGTATTTTCTCATGAAATCCCCCACTTTTAGAGAAAAACTCTCCTTTGGTTTATTTGGGGAAGTTTATGTGTGTAGAAAAGAGGGCACTTTATTTTTTGAACAAGAAAAGGGAGAGGGGAGACAAACAGTTGAAATTCAGTTATTTTGCTGCCAGACTTAAGGCAAACTATCTTCAGATGCCATTAGCAGCAGAGGGAGTGATGGAGGGTTGTATGTAACTCATGAAGTCACCTTTACTTTTCAGTGATAAACACCAATCTCACCCACTAACTTGGTCCTTAAAAAGATGCCCACTGGATAAAGGAGAGTTTTTCTCTAAAATTGGGGGATTTCATGAGAAAATACTATAAATATTATAAAGCCAAACCTATAAGAATTGGCAATTTTGCCATAATTTTTCTTTGATTAGGAGTTTGAATAAGGATAGGAAGCTTTCTGTTCCCATTCCTGTCTTTAACCTGCTTGAAAGCTCTAAAAAAACAGTGACCAAATCTTCATCCCTCCTCCTCTTAGATCATTGCTGTACTAGTGGAAAGACTTCTGGGTCCTTCAGCAAACTGGAAAGCTGACTCACTTCTCCTGGTTTCTTCATAATAGCCAAACCTGAGTGTAGAGTTTGGGAGAAAGGGTAAAAATTGTTGCCTACTCTCCCCATAGTTGTTAGTAAAAAAAAAAAGATTCTTTCTTTTGATGGGTTCCATATTGTATTTTCTCAGGATGCTTTTTAAATGTAGGTTTCATGTGATAATTCATTTGTTCTTATTTGGGAAACGATCTTGGTCTATTCACATTTGAGGCAATGATTTTTGTTGGAATAAATCCATCTTTATTTTTTTAGGCTACTGCTCAGAAAGAGAAAGAAAAGGTCAGCAGTCTCTTTACTGAGGCCACCAAGCTTCTGGCAACCTTTAAGAAGGAAGTGCTTGGTTTCATTGAGGTTGATGAAAGAGCCATGCTAGGTGGAGCAGAGGAGGAACTGCGGCATAAAGAAAAGCGGCATGCCCTGCTGATGGAACACAAGCGGAACCTGGAGAAAGTCCCCAGCACGGACATCATCACTTTCCTGCAGGTGCACTCCAAGAATTATTTTTGTAGGTGATTCAGTTGCCAGTAGAGACATAGCATAGGCTTCATTGCATCTCTTCACCACCTGGGCACTCAGGATGCATCAGCAATCCCTGGAGAAGGTCCAGCAGTAACTCTGGAGCTCTTGCTCAAGAACCAACTCCATACCTGTATCTATTTGCACAGTACAAATGTGCTTGGTTGGTGTTATGACCCAAGCCCAAGTACGCAGTAATAAACTTAGTCTGTGGAAAAACAAACTTTATTCGAACAGCTGGGAATTACTTCATTCCCAGCGTCGTTCAACTCAAAATAAAGCAAATGCCTCCCAACACAAATTCCTCAGTTATCTCACAAACCTTAGTCCAATTAGGCAAAGTACCAAAGACCCTTCCTGGCAAATGTACAAAAGCCACAAAAACAAAGAGGTACATGAAGCAGAGGACGAAGCAACAACGTTGTTTTCCGGCAAAGCTCAAATGTCGGTGCTGATCTGTTTTAAACCTTATGGGAGGGGCCAGTCATCTCTTGGCCCTACTCCCGAGTTGTCCTCTTTGCTTGAGCTGCTCTTGCCTTCTGGCAGCTCTTCTCATGCGTGCATTAGGAACAGGCTCCTCCTGTTCCTCTGCCTCACTACTATCAGTTTCTGGAGGCTCTGGAGTCCGCACCTCACTTCCCGATGGCCCTGGCCTCACCTCAGCCTCATCGCTGTCTGACTCCGTTGCCAGCTCCGTAGGCTGCTGACGGACCGCAACAGTTGGTACCTAAAAAGCCCATTATGTGAAATAGTATCCGGATGTCTCCATCCATATAGTCACAGGGCAGCAATAGCTTTGTGCACTTGTCTTTAATATAAAGGACAAGTGAAAAATGACGCTATGCTTAATAGTTTGTGTCTGTGAGGAAATGGTTCCCTTATGAGTGGATGAATGTGCCCCATATGTTTTTCTTTTATTGTCCCACCACTTTTCTGCTTCTTATTCATCCAAGATCACATGTTCATTCCCATCAAGATCTCTACTAGGGAAATGTTTTCCCATTTCTTTCACTCTTGGAAGCAAGGGGCCATACAGTATCAGGAGAAGGCTCTCGTGGATGATGATCCAGGAACAGAGTGTGCCAGTAGTTACAGCTCGTAGAGCTGTGTGTACCCCTTCTTCCTCCCACTTCATCTCCTGCCACATCTGTGTTGAGTTTTTAAGCCAGTTAAGTGTTAGTGACTTGAGAAGAGCTGTATCTGCTGAATAGACCTTATAGTCAAACAACTGCTGTAACTTTTTTTGTTTTCTTAACCAGGAATTCCAGGCATTAAAAATAGCAGCTGAGGAAAAAAACCTTGCATGTTCAAACTTCCCCAGAGAGCTGAGTTTTATTAAATCCAGTCAGGCTGTGTTTGCTATGAAGGAGCTGCTGGGAAATATTTGCAAGAACCAATGGGACCAACTGTCAGGGAAGGGTGAGAATGGACCTTTTCTTCATGGGATACCAGAAGGTTTGTAATTTTATTTGTTTATTGAATTTTTATAGCTACCCATCTCATAATGGAAGGCACCCTGAGACTTGGGCAGAATTCTTGTCCGTCAAGAGTTGCCCTTCAGCTGAAGTACCAGATCTTTATGGTTGTGGAATAGGAGCTGTATGTCACCAGTGGAGCCTGGCATCCATTCACTGAATTTGTCCATTATGTTAAGCCAGCGGTCCCAACCTTTGTGGCTTGGTGGCCCGGCTAGAAGGGAGAGGGGAACCGGGCCACGTGAGCAGTGGGCCAGTGCACGTGGTCCGCTCACGCAACCAGTTCCAAATAGGCTGGGGATTGGGGACTCCTGTGCTAAGCCACAGTATGGTTTCTTCAGTTTGGCTTAGTTCATTGAGTTTGCGTATTTAATTCTTGGCTTATTCAGCATACTATGATAAAGTATTCATGATACTTGCCCTAAGATGTCAATGTTGTTGTTATCTACATGTAAGTCCTAAAAACTCTTTCAACTGTGAAGTTCTTGTTTCTTTTCTTTCATGCAACTTTAATAATAATAATAATAATATTTTATTTGTATATTCTCCCGAATGAACAGGCAGATAAAATGTAAATACACACAATAATTAAAACATCCCTTTTCAGAGTTTCATATGTATAACTTTCATATTACTCTCTGATTTTTTCTGAAAGTACCTAATTCTTTTTTTTCTTATGCAACAGTGGCATACAAACTTTGCTTTTTATGGTAAACCATTCTGTAGAGTTTTGATAAGTCTTTATTTTAGAATTTAAATGGGGGATGATATTCAAATCCACTGGCTACAATTTAAGTCCCCTGTGGCACTATAGAAGGGGCACAAAAACAACTTTTAGCATTTGTGATTAGTAGATCAAAATGAAATGCTAGCCTTTCAAGGTGAAAAGAAGCAAGATAGGCACCATCTAAAAGAGATGCAATTGACAAAAATGCAAGATAGGAAGAATCTAAGCAAGAATCTAAGCAAGAATCTTAGTTATTTAGGCTTTTAATAGCACTCAGATGTTTCAAAAATGACTCAAATATATAAACAGGCAACAAACAGACATCACTAGGTGTGGTTACTGGTGGCTTGGGAAACATATCCAAAGCTGGTGTCCTTGAAATAACAGAACAGAGAAAGAGTTTTTACTTGTCAGTTTTTTATTTCCAGACTCTTATCCTGCCAAATTCAAAGCTCATGTTGCTTATTCAGTTGAAGATGAAGATTGCTGGCTCATTTCTAAGTTTGAAATCTTAGTTGTTTGTGTTTTCTTTATGCAGCTGTTTAAAACATTATTACATTAGAGCTGTTCCGCATTTGACTGCCACTGGCAGGGAAGTTTGGATTTTAACGCTTATTTTCTGTAGCGAGTTAAATAGAAATATCGAAAAGAACTGCCAGAGCTTTTTACAGTATATACAGTCATTTCACCATCTTGCCAGCATTATTACCTTCCCCACCCCCACCCCTATTACATTTAGGTAGAACTACAGATAGTCCTCGACTTATGGCTACAATTGAGCCCAAAATTTATGTTGCTAAATTAAACATTCATTGAGTGAGTTTTGCCCCTTTTTACAACATTTCTCATTTTTTGCCACGCTTGTTAAGTGAATCACTGCAGAGGTTAAGTTAGTAACACGGTGGTTAGATGTATCAGGCTTTCCCATTGACTTTGCTTGTCAGTCACAAAAGGGAACGTGACCCCGGAACACTGCAACTGTCATAAATATGAACCAGTTGCCAAGCATTTGAATTTTGCTCACAGAGCAAAATTTGCTCCATTGCAGCATCATAGAGATGCTGCAACAGTCATAAGTGTGAAAAGCAGTCATAAATCACTTCAGTGCCATTGTAATTTTGAACAGTTACGACTCAGGTACACATCAGGGTTGAAAATCACTGCTTTTCTCTGAAGGAAAATAAAATGTTTGCATTTCTCTCCCCACCCCACCCATACCCTTACATCATGTTCTGTACATTTGTTTGATCACATGCAAAACAAAAATGGAAATGGATCTTATGAAAAATTATTTTCCTCTTTCAGAGTTCTGCTCAGGCCAATAAGCAAAAAGCAGGGTGAGGCAGTTTTTTTTCCTGCAAATGGTAAAAACCGTTTCCATGCAAACTCCACAGAGCCTGTGTCAGCCCTTGGATGTAGGCCAGGTCAGGAAACAGCAGCACAAGAAATAATAGATCTCCACTCTATTGATATACTGTAGGCTGTATTAATAGACCCTTGAAAGCCTGACATTTCTCATCCCTGCTCTTATACCAAAGAGAGTCAAGGTGGGACAGTCTTGAGTTTTTTTCTTATCTTTCCCAGGCTAAGGTCATGTTGTCCCAACGCTTGCCGCTATCTTCTTCAAGACATCCCCATACTCCTCTATGTTATTTAGTTCTCAAACCCACCCACCCCCCAAAAAAAAACAGCTTGGCAATTCTTTTAGCTGCCAGCGACAGTGTATGATCACATAGCATGAAGTGGAATGTGGAGACTTTCCCATAAATACTCTACAGTTTCTTGATTCCCCTAAAGTCTTGGCAGTAACCCACAGTCCTTTGAAAATTGGCTCCACCACTTGTGCCCAGGCCAAAAAAGTTGTGCATTTTATATAGAAAGGGAGAAGTGCTTGTAGAATCAAGGAAAACTTGCTACCTCAACAGAGATTTCTGCTGGTATCCCTACCTGTAGTTTGTGAATTATACAAAATTCGCAACACAATTAGAATTGGGATCTTATGTTAACATATGTAGTTGTTCTCTTGCGATGCATTATCAGCTTTAAAATGTTTCAGGATCCAATCTGGGTCAACCACTGGGACCAGAGGTTTAATCTTCCAAGCTTTCAGAATAATGCTGGAACTTGTCCCTCCCTCATCCCCAGGGAACTTGTCTCTCACCAGAAAGTGAATCTGACGAACCCAGATTGCATCCCGCAACATTATCCTGGGACACATATATCTGCCTTCATTCCTAAAAGTGTTTTACACAGCAGGTGATTTTTAAGCCTATATATGTTCTTTGAAGATCACAGAATGTAAAACCAGGAAACTAAACTCTAAAACCAGGAAGAAGTTTCTGCTTTGGGACAAAAGGCTTCTTTATGGTGATGATATTTTCAGTTCTGTCTGCAATGTTGACATTATATATTGATGACAAATTCTTCTTTTCACAGTGACAATTGAACCGCAGGTTTCAGAAAGGAGCATCAACCCCGCCAGTTTGGAATCACGAGATTATTTTCTCAAATGTAAGGCCATTTGTTTTCTGCATTTTTCTCCTTGGTTTTCATGCCTTGTTTGTTGGCTGATAAGATAACCTTTATTGTCATTTTTTATGGATTGAAACATCATACAAAATTCTAAGTAGCGGTGTCTGCAGAGATATATCTTTATTTTTTTGGCACTATAGCATTTTATGTTGTTTAAAGGCATGTTTTTAATTATTAGCTAGTTTTGTTTTATTTGCTAATTTTTAGTATAAACCACTTTGAGATGTCTAAATAAGAAATAGTATATGAATATTTTAGCTACAATAACTAGCATTTTAAAATAAATGCTACCACTTTAAAATGCAAATATTGTGTGTGTGTGTGTGTGTGTATATATATCTCTCTCATATCTTGCATATACATACACATACATACATACATACCTGATCAACTTAGCCATCTTGCTTCAGTATTCCACTAACTGAAGTCCTAGCTTCCTCCTTAATCATACCATGGTTTAGTATGAGAACATTGCTTTTTGTGGAGGGTAGGGCTTGCTTATGCCATGTGCCTTCCTTGTTTATCATTTTCAAGCTTTTTATATATTTGCTTTTGTACAGCTGCATTCATCATTGACTTGGACAGTGATACTGCTGACAAGTTCATCCAACTCTTTGGGACCAAGGGGGCTAAGCGTGTGCTGAATCCCATCGCTTACCCTGAGACCTCAACCAGGTTTATTAACTGTGAGCAAGTATTGGGTGAGAATCTTATGAACCGTGGCAACTATTACTGGGAAGTGGAGATCATAGATGGTTGGGTGAGCATTGGGATCATCACTGAAGATTTCAATCCCCAGGAATCATATGACCGGGGCCGCCTGGGCAGGAATGAGAAGTCATGCTGTCTGCAATGGAACGGCCAGAACTATGTTGCGTGGTTTGGCGGATTTGACTGTGTTATACAGCAGCCATTTTTTCATACTATTGGGGTGTACTTGGAGTATTCAGAGAAGGTGCTGACATTCTATGGAGTCAAGGATTCCAAGATGACTTGTCTCCAGCAGTTCAAAGTGGCTCGCTTCAAAAAGGGGCATTTTGACCCTTTCCAGAATAAGATCAACCACCAGTTTCCAGCACTGTTCACGCACAACCTCAAGCCAGCCTTTTTTCTCGAAAGCGTAGATGCTCACATGCAGCTTGGGCCTTTGAAGAAAGACTGTGTTTCAGTACTTAAGCGGCGATAATTTGGTCAATTATCCTTCACTAAGCGTAAAGAATTGGACAAATAGGAGATGTTTGTGTCATCTCTGCTGGAACATTGCGCCATCTTTTTGAGTTAGTGTTAATGAATTAATACTTATTGCTGCTCTTTTTACCGTACTTATTTGATAGGTATGATAAGTATCATTTAAAGACGCACTTTTCAGCAAAATGTTTTCTTCTCTTCGACATAATTAGGGATCATTTACAAAGAGCTTGATTTAAAGCAAGGACATCTCCATTTCATCTATATGAACCAATGGTATCTCCAGAGACTGCTCTGTTTCATAAGTAATACATGGATCAATAATCAATGGTACCATAGAAACCCATCTTCATAATAGCAGGCAGAAAAAAATACTACCACTGATCAAAAATGTATGCTGAAGGCCATCACTTGTTTTTAAATGTTGCTAGATGAATACTGCTCTTCCACTGCATTTGAAAAAAAAACAACAATTGTGGAGAAAACAATGGTGTTAGCTGTCAGCTGAGCAAATGACATAGATGAACAAATATAATCAGCTTTGGATTACAATAGCAAGAAAGACAATATGGGGCTGTGGGGAGCTTTAGTTGATTCTTAGCTTAAATCTAAATTCTAGTCTAGTATTAGAAATATAACTTTGAGATTAAATGAAGCATCTGGGCTGTGTATCAGCACCGTTAGGTAGACCAGTTCAGGAAATGATCCACAAAGGAAGGATACAATTTTTACTGAGATCAGCTATAATAAATGAGTCTTGCAAGTCTGATTTTAGTATACCACCACCTCTTTGTAGCTCAGTGAATTAGGGTGCCATCTTACTGAGCTGCTTCCAAATGTTATCTCCTTGTTTTGGATTTTAAAATGTTCCTGTCACTTTTGTCTAGGTAATGGTTCCTGCATGTTTCCATCACAGTCACATTGCATTCACTGTACTTCAATGCTAAATGTGCCTGTTTATTAATATTGGGTTAAAAAGTGTACAAAGTAAACTGAGTTGTAGATCTGAATGTGAGGTACTCAAGTGATGAGTACCTGCACAAGAAGAGCAGAAAGTTTAAGACTGGGTTGCAAGTTTCTCTTTCCTTACAGCATCTTACAGGCACAGAAGTATTATAAAAATAAGATTCAGTGGCTTTCTGGAATCACTGGCTGGTTGAATCTGATGGAAGTTGAGGCTTATTAGCCTCTGAAGGACCGCAGATTCCTATTATTATGATATATTTTGCTTTTCTTAGCTGTATTTTGAGTACATATCCATGGAAGTACAATGGAAGAAACACTATTGGAGAATAGGGATTGAACTTTCATGTATAACAAGGATACGAAGTGTATAAAATCCATCCTTTTCAAATATACTAAGAGAACATTTATAAATTTACCATAATTTAGTCATGGTGATAGAAGTGGTGAGGAAATTCTAGCTGCTATTGTTAAAAAAAAAAGATTTCAACCTATGAGGAGACCCAAGTTTTTCATTAAGCTTAGGCTATTTTTAAATTGTTTTGTGACTTTTTAAAGATTGTTTTGTTTAGAACAGGATTGACAATTGAGTTCGAATAAACTATCCATTGAATTCCTTTTTTTCTAGAAGATAATATGCTATGAGCATTCATAATGTAAATTAGGACTGAACAAGGAGAAAATTTAGAGACAGATTTTTTAGCAATCAGAGGATAATTTTGTTCTTTGAAACGTTAATCTAATGCTAGCCCACTTCATTAATTCTGTGATCTCAGGATAACATTGTTACAAGAGGGTTTTGCAGTGTTAATGAGTAAATTATTTCTCTCTAAAACGTATTTTGTTCCATTATATCCTGTATCCAAACTGGAAGTATAGTAAATTTGATTAATCATGAAATTAATTTAATAAGAGCACTTTTCCTTGCTGTTGGGCCTCACTGAAATGTTCCTGCCTTTCATTAAAAAAATGTGAGGTCCTTATAGTTTTGTTTGTGTATCCTTCCCTTAATGAAAGCACTGCAGCATAGTGCTGAAATACATGCTTTGTGTTCTTTTTTTCGAAAGTTTTCACCATCTTTCTATAAAGGAAAAAAATGATATGTACATGATGTACATATTGAATTGCATGTTGCAATCTAGTATCTTAAATTTATATCCAATTAATTAATGTTAGGAAGGTTACAGGATTTAATAAAGATAGAGTACAGATGTTTGAATTTTTAAGAAAGTCAAAGTAGTACGTAATCCACTCTACTTTGAAATTATTACTTTTTAAATATTTAAAGATAGATAGTTACTGAAATAGATGGAACCATCACTGCAGGACTTGACAGAAGGGGCACTCAAGATGGTGGAGAAGATTTCATTGTCCCTAACACAAGGGTGTCAAACTCGAGGCCTGGGAGCCAGATTCGGCCCACAGGGTGCATAGATCTGGCCCACGAGGCCACCCTGGAAATAGCGAAGGACCAGTGAAAACAAAGTTTGTAAGGCAGCTCCCCTAGTTCCGTTTTCACTGGCAGAGGGTTGCAGGAGGCCTTTGCAGCTGAAAATGGAGCTTGGGAGCCCATTTTCGCTGGCAGACCACTCGGCCCACCACATGTCCCCCCCCGACACAAGTGACATCATGCTGGCCATGCCCATCCTTCCTTCCACCCAAGGTCAAACACAACCCCAATGCTGCCCTCAATGAAATTGAGTTTGACACCCCTGCCCTAACAGGACAGAAGGCACAGTTCTGTGAAGAGAGGATCTACATGCAGATGATCCCAGTTAGGGGAGGTAGACAGTTTGTTCCTTCATTTTTATGATACCTCCCCCCCCCTATTGTAAGTGGGGAGGTACTATAGTTTGTGATTTACTGAACAACTGGTTGATGGAAGCAAGGCTACACTTAATTTGAGGAGTTTGTAGAGTTGTGTCATACATATGACTGGGACAGGATTTTCTTTTTTATATCCTGTTCTCGTCCCATTCAGAATGAGAATTGATTTTTTTTAAGGTGTTAAGGTGATTTAAAGTGTAGGGTTTTTTGAGTCATCTGCTTCAGCCTCTCAGGAAACTACATCATTATATTTTATCAGTCATGCTGCCAAGTTTGATAGTAGAGAGGGAGCTTCAAATGTTATGAAAAGGAAATGTGGAGGCTAGACACCAGTGAGAGGCTGCAGAGTGGAAATTCCTTTATATTTCCTGGTTAAAGATTAACAACAATACAAATTCTTAGGGTATGAAATCATTTATAATCACATGATAATTATTCTTAGACCATTGAACACAACAGGTATTCTAAGCTTTCTAAACAGTCTAGCATTAATCTTGTCATAATGTGGTTAAAAATTAATATTCCTAACTCTCATTCATTACATTCTGGTCTTGCCTAGTTATTCTTCCACATCTGATCATAAGGTTTCATTTGTACACAAGGTTCTCGGAGCATTTAGTTTGGAAGAAAGCTTCGGAAAAATGTGTTTTATCCACAGCTGGGCCAGCCAGGAAATTTTGTTATAAAAATCCATGGCATAAACCACAATAAACTGGAATTAAAAAATAGTTCAAACCACAAAAAGATGTTTTTATTTATTTTGCTTTGGCAGTATATGTGCCTGTTCTATGTGGCAAAGACTAAAAGTCAAGCTTGTCTCACAGTTCCATGTGCTTTCTGCTACCTTTATGTGGCCTTCAGATGATTTAATCCATTTTATTGTAAAAAAAAACCATACAATAATATTGAAGGAGGGTGGAATGAAACATTGAGCTAGTACGTTCTGGTGTTTGAGAAAACTAAAAATCTGGTTAATGACATCTAATGGTTCAAAATTACTGAGATAGCTAAAAGGGCAGACTCAAAATCATGGGTTGCTCTCTTTCCATTCACACTTATTAATGGTGAACTTAATGCCCTCCCCAAAGCATTGAAGCAGCCAATGGGAGAGGAGGGCATTACTTGATTAGTCTTTGTGGCATCATGACCAGAGTAAAGCCAAATGAATTCTCTACATATGCTCTTGAGCTTCTCATATAAGCATATGTGTTTTATACACAATGAGAACAGCAGAAAGATATGTTCTATAAAAACACTGCATTTTTTTTTAAGAATTGGAGGGATCTATAGGAGTGATGTAATGGCAAAACATGTATATCATGCAGATGCAATGAGTTACATGCTTGTAGCAGATATTAGAAGATGATGTAGGTTAATACTTGCATAATAACACCATGTGCATTGGGCATCATCACTTTCACAGATACCCCTGACAGATTATTGAGCTTGCTTGTTTCCTTCACTATCCATTCTTTTCAGCTAAAAATTTATTTTTAATGTATCTAGGAAAATTAAGTTGTATTATTGTATAACCATTTAGTAAAAAGTGATAATTTGGAAATGGTTTGGAAAGTGCAAGGCCACATTTTGAAAACTTATTTTAATTCTTAGGTTTTTACAAAAACCCAAACAATTTGAAAACTTCCCTTGAACTACTGAATGAAATTCAAAATAAACTAGAAGGCTTATACAACGATGCTTATGTCTTTTAACGTACCATAAATTAGTTTTCACTGCTCCCCCACTAAGAATAATAGGAACCCAAGAGGAGTAATAGGGATTTTTATATAGATTGTAAAACCATCCTTGTAAAAGGTTGGAGGCAGGGTTTCATGATAAGGTTGCTTGAGAGATCAGTTCAGGAAACAAGACAAAACTTCCTGTGAATGGGAAAATTACATTCTTTCTGTTATGTGTCAGAAACATAACAAATTTTTTGTCTCTTGCCTGCTCATTACAGATAAGCCAGAAGAAAGTCAACTTGCTTGTATAAAAAGAATGTGGCCAAATTATTGTGTGTATTATGGATAGAAGGCCCATTTAGGGAAGAGCACAACTATGTATAGGAATTAATGGAAGTGAAAATCAATACTACACATGACTACATATTCACTATGTATGAGTGACAAACTACACATTATGTACAAACCACAGAATGGGTTCTGAAAAGAAATAGAATGAGCCAAATTGAAATAAACTATTTTACACCTTTTTACTTGAGCCCTGAGAGCATCTGACAATTTAAAAAAATACAAAATTAAAACAACAGAAATTCAAATGTATACATTAAAACCAAAAGAAGCATTTATTAGAAGAGCTTGGTTAGAGATGCAACTAGGCGAGGGTAGGCAATTAATTTCCCCAAGAAACCACATAAGAAACTGAGATTGTTGTGGAGGGCTGAACTAAGAGAGATCTGAAAATGTGTCAGTATTTATGCACTAACATATATATACACATACATATTTAAAAAGTTG
Organism: Ahaetulla prasina; assembly: GCF_028640845.1. Classification (NCBI taxonomy): domain Eukaryota; kingdom Metazoa; phylum Chordata; class Lepidosauria; order Squamata; family Colubridae; genus Ahaetulla; species Ahaetulla prasina. Next base: position 185,562,569 of record NC_080540.1, read on the forward strand.
CATCCAAAATAAAAGCAATACAGTTGTATGCATGGCAGAACTTATTTACATTTGATCTCTTAATTTTTTATTGATCTCATGCAGGCTGAATAGGGACAGCCAAAGGGCCAGATGTGGTTCATGGGCTGTAAAATGATCTGAGCTTTCTTTATAATGGAAGAAAGGCATTCTACTGTTTAGGAGCAACACAGGAATAAACCTTCTTCTATGTGTCAGATACTGTGAATGAGTCTGACAAAAGGAACATCAGAAAATTTCTCTTGCAGCTCTTACTGGTTAGAGCTAGATGTGGTCCTAACATCGTAAGAAGTCTCTGAGAATCAGGTTGCAAGCCATTTAACATTGAAGCCTTCAATTGTTCTTGCGTAACAGAAGTAGGTTCAGTATTCATCCAATATTCTTCAGGAGTTACAAGGTGATCTACCTTTCTAAATATGTCTCGAAGCAACAATTTCCATTACGCCTTTAATTTTTGCAAAATCTTATATTTATTTATTTATTTGATTTTTATACCGCCCTTCTCCCGAAGGACTCAGGGCGGTGTACAGGCAAGATAAAACAATACAATATACAGATTAAAATACCATTTAAAAAACTTATTTAAATTAGCCTAAAATTAAAAATTTCCATACTAAAACCCCATTTAAAATTAATAAAATTTCACATTAAAATCTAATTTAAGCCAGCCCCGCTGGATAAAAAGATGTGTCTTCAGTTCACACGGAATGTCCAAGGTCAGGTATTTGGCGAAACCCGGGGAAGCTCGCTCCAGAGTGTGGAGCCCCCACAGAGAAGGCCCTTCCTGGGGCCGCCAGCCGATTGCTTGGCGGACGGCACCCTGAGAAGTCCCTCTCGGGGAGAGCGTACGGGTCGGTGGGAGGCATGTGGTAACAGCAGGTGGTCCCGTAAGTACCCAGGTCCTAAGCCATGGAGCGCTTTAAAGGTCATAACCAACACCTTAAAGTGCACTCGGGAGGCCACAGGCAGCCAGTGCAGTCTGCGCAGGAGTGTGTACATGGGAGCTACGAGCTCCTCTCTCACCCGCGCCGCTGCATTCTGGACTAACTGAAGCCTCCGAGTGCACTTCAAGGGGAGCCCCATTTAGAGAGCATTACAGTAATCCAAGCGAGAGGTAACGAGCGCATGAGTGACTGTGCATAAGGCATCCCGATCAAGGAAGGCAGAACTGCGAACCAGGCGAACCTGGTGGAAGGCCCTCCTGGAGACGGCCGTCAAATGGTCTTCAAACGACAGCCGATCATCCAGGAGGACACCTAAGTTGCGCACCCTATCCTTTGGGGCCAATAACTCGCCTCCAACAGCCAGCCGCGGCTGCAGCTGACTGAATCGGTGTGCCGGCATCCACAGCCACTCCGCCTTGAGGGATTAAGCTTGAGCCTGTTTCTCCCCATCCAGACCCGTGACGGCTTCCAAACACCGGGACAGCACTTCAACAACTTCATTGGGGTGGTCCGGGTGAAAAGTACAGCTGGGTGTCATCAGCGCACTGCTGGTATCTCACCCCAAACCACTGATGATCTCACCCAACGGCTTCATGTAGATGTTGAACAGCAGGGCGAGAGAATCGACCCTGAGGGACCCCACAAGTGAGGCCCCTCGCGGCCCACCTCTGCCCCTGTCAACACCGCTCTGCACCGGGTCGGAGAGATAGGAGGAGACCCACCGATATACGGTGCCTCCCACTCCCAATCCCCCCACCGGGCGCAGCAAGATACCATGGTCGATGGTATCGAACGCCGCTGAGAGGTCTAATAGGACCAGGGCAGAGGAATAACCCCTGTCCCTGGCCCTCCAGAGATCATCCACCAATGCGACCAAAGCTGTCTCCGTGCTGTATCCGGGTCGGAAGCCGGACTGGAACGGGTCTAGATAGACATTCATCCAGGTATTGGGGTAGCTGTCGCGCCACGGCATTTCTACAACCTTCGCAACAAAGCGAAGGTTGAGACTGGACGATAATTACCCAAAATAGCTGGGTCCAGGAGGCTTCTTAAGGAGGGTCTCACCACCGCCTCTTTCAAGGCGGCAGGAAAACCCTTCCAACAAAGAAGCGTTGATAATCCTCTGAGCCAGCCTCGTGTCACCTCCTGAGTGGCCAGTACCAGCCAGGAAGGGCACGGGTCCAGTAAACATGTCGTGCCGTGAAGCCTCCCCAACAACCTGTCCACGCCTCGGAGCCACAGGGTCAAACTCATCCCAAATGGACTCAACAAGACGTGCCTCCTCTCCCTCGCTTGGATCATCCCAAATTCGGTCCAGACCGTCCCTCAGCTGAGCGATTTTATCGTATAGATAACCACTAAACTCCTCGGCTTGTCCCTGCAAAGGGTCATCCCACACCTCCTGATGTAGGAGAGAGCGGGTCACCTGAAACAGGGCGGCCGGGCGGTTATCTGCCGACGCAATGAGGGTGGAGGCGAGAACGCCGCCTCATTGTTACCAGGTAGGTCCTAGAATAGGACCCAACTAGTGTCCGATCAGCTCGGAGCGACTGGACCTCCAGGTGCTCTCCAGGCGCCTTCTCCGCTTCATCTCCCTCAGCCCCTCGGAGAACCAAGGGGCCGGACGAGATCACGCCGGGTCAGAGGTCGCAGGGCACGACACGGTCCAAGGCCCCGGCCGCTGCCTGTTCCCAGGCCACGACCAGTTCCTCAGTCGTGCCGTGGGCCAGTTCCTCAGGAATGGCCCAAGCTCCAGGAACCTCTCGGGTCCATCAGGCGCCTGGGACGGAACCACCGATAGGTTCCGCCTCCCGCGGTGGTGAATGGCGGTTCGGAAGTCTAGGCGAAGGAGAAAATGATCCGACCATGACATTGGTTCTGTTACTAAATCATCTAATACCAGATCATTTAACCACTGTCCAGAGATATAAAATCCAGTGTGCCTCCCCATGTGCGTGGGGCCATCATTTACTCGAATCAGGTCCAAGGGTCATGGAAGGAAGAACTCCCGAGCTGTCGATGACAAGCCGACTGATGGCAGGTTGAAATCCCCATGACTATAAGTCTGGGGTCTCAACCGCCACAGCAGCAAGTACCTCCAACAGCTCAGGCAGGGCTGTGGTCACGCAGCAAGGAGCCAGGTACGCGATCACCAAGCCCAACTGATTCCTATAGCCCCACCGCATAGAGGGATTCACAGGCAATCTGAGGAACAGTGGTCTCCTCGGCTCTAGATCCTCCTTAATAACAACCGCCACCCCCACCCCTACCTTGGACCTCGGCTGATGAAATGCTCGAAACCTGGAGGGCACATCTCAACAAGGGGGACCACCCCCTCTGGGCCCAACCAGGTTTCCGTAATGCCCATAAGGTCCGCGGACTCCCCCTGAATAAGATCGCAAATCAGGGGAGCCTTATTAACCACGGACCGGGCATTACATAACATCAGCCGAAGATCCAAGCTCTGAGGATCATGGCCACCCGAGGAACGGGTAGGGACTGAGGGGCCGGAGCACGCGATCGCTTCAGACATCGAACGTGCTCCCACAACTCGCACGCCCTCCCCCGCCATATCTGCCTCTCCCGCTTACCGTACAATATGACAGTTGCCCACTAATACTTTTTTGCATAAGTCCAGGGACATACCAAAATATGCAGCAGTAACCCAAAATACACTAGGGATAGTTTTAAGGACGCGAAATAGTAGTATCAGAATCTGAAAGTATCGTATCTAATTACCAAAACTTAGCAAAGAGACTAGCATTATGTAACTTTAAACGTTATTCCGACGTTATACAGTTGCGTTTACTAAAGCATCAACTATTGTGAATAGAAATCCAGTGTATTTATTCAACGTCATATTGGAGTTCGTGATTAGAAACTTCACCCCTCCTACTCTTCGGCAAATTTTACCGTGGTCAAAAGCCACCTTTTTAACCAATGAACTACATTTCCCATCATGCCTTGGCATCGCCCCCCCGTTACTTCATTCCTCTTCCGGTTCTCTTCGTTGCCTAGAGCTCCTCTAAGCCGGAAGTCGCTCGCAGAACTTGCGTAGAGCCGCTTTATTAAGGGCTGGAGCCTCTCAGTCCAGCAGCTGTTGGATAGAGAGTCATCAGTTGCTTAGCGGCCATGGCGCTGAACAGGAACCATTCGGAGGGAGGCGGCGTCATTGTCAATAACAGCGAAAGGTATTGGGGGCGTCATTTGCGGCTCGTGGGGTCCGGTCTGAGCATACTGCGTCAGCGGCTCTTCCCCCTTTACTCCCCGGCTCCTGATTCCCGGGGCCCCGCCCTTTCGGAAAGGCCCCGCCTCCAGGGGCGGGGAGAGAAAGTTCGCCATCCGTCGTCCCTGATCTCGCCTTTTCTTGCTTTTTCTATTGTGGGGGTGTTCCACTCGATCCTTTCGATCGCAGATAGGCTTAGCCTCTAGAGTACTATGACCTTTTTTGTTATGCTGTAATATGGTCATTTCCCTAGAAATTTCTTGGCTTTTGTGCGGCTGAAAGGCATAGGAAGATTAAAATAAAATTAGCTAACAATGGAAAAACAACTAAGAATTGTGTTTAATAGAACTTGCCCTGAGCATAACTTATTTGTCTAAATATCCTCAGCTCCTAAAATTTTGTAAAGAGTGTTTGTTTTTTTGTTTCCAAGGACTTTAATTTATTCCCTCATTTCCCATGAAGATACTTTGAAACAAATAAGATTTCTTTCTTATTCTCAAGGTCTGTGTGCTTAGGAGTCACGATGCCCCATCCTATGGCATTGTTTGTTGATTAGCACAAGTTGTTGCTCTTTAGGAATGTTACAGAGATGGGTTAGAAATTACAATATGTACAAAGAGGAAGGTTTACCAAGAATTGAATAAATGGCAAATGGTTAGAAAATATGTACAGGAACTGTCCAGATGTTTTTTCTCTTTGACAGA